>NW_027072074.1:615665-619824 GCF_038088225.1 Cyrtonyx montezumae
GGTTAGGGTTAGGGTTAGGGTTAGGGTTAGGGTTAGGGTTAGGGTTAGGGTTAGGGTTAGGGTTAGGGTTAGGGTTAGGGTTAGGGTTAGGGTTAGGGTTAGGGTTAGGGTTAGGGTTAGGGTTAGGGTTAGGGTTAGGGTTAGGGTTAGGGTTAGGGTTAGGGTTAGGGTTAGGGTTAGGGTTAGGGTTAGGGTTAGGGTTAGGGTTAGGGTTAGGGTTAGGGTTAGGGTTAGGGTTAGGGTTAGGGTTAGGGTTAGGGTTAGGGTTAGGGTTAGGGTTAGGGTTAGGGTTAGGGTTAGGGTTAGGGTTAGGGTTAGGGTTAGGGTTAGGGTTAGGGTTAGGGTTAGGGTTAGGGTTAGGGTTAGGGTTAGGGTTAGGGTTAGGGTTAGGGTTAGGGTTAGGGTTAGGGTTAGGGTTAGGGTTAGGGTTAGGGTTAGGGTTAGGGTTAGGGTTAGGGTTAGGGTTAGGGTTAGGGTTAGGGTTAGGGTTAGGGTTAGGGTTAGGGTTAGGGTTAGGGTTAGGGTTAGGGTTAGGGTTAGGGTTAGGGTTGGGTTGGGTTAGGGTTAGGGTTAGGGTTAGGGTTAGGGTTAGGGTTAGGGTTAGGGTTAGGGTTAGGGTTAGGGTTAGGGTTAGGGTTAGGGTTAGGGTTAGGGTTAGGGTTAGGGTTAGGGTTAGGGTTAGGGTTAGGGTTAGGGTTAGGGTTAGGGTTAGGGTTAGGGTTAGGGTTAGGGTTAGGGTTAGGGTTAGGGTTAGGGTTAGGGTTAGGGTTAGGGTTAGGGTTAGGGTTAGGGTTAGGGTTAGGGTTAGGGTTAGGGTTAGGGTTAGGGTTAGGGTTAGGGTTAGGGTTAGGGTTAGGGTTAGGGTTAGGGTTAGGGTTAGGGTTAGGGTTAGGGTTAGGGTTAGGGTTAGGGTTAGGGTTAGGGTTAGGGTTAGGGTTAGGGTTAGGGTTAGGGTTAGGGTTAGGGTTAGGGTTAGGGTTAGGGTTAGGGTTAGGGTTAGGGTTAGGGTTAGGGTTAGGGTTAGGGTTAGGGTTAGGGTTAGGGTTAGGGTTAGGGTTAGGGTTAGGGTTAGGGTTAGGGTTAGGGTTAGGGTTAGGGTTAGGGTTAGGGTTAGGGTTAGGGTTAGGGTTAGGGTTAGGGTTAGGGTTAGGGTTAGGGTTAGGGTTAGGGTTAGGGTTAGGGTTAGGGTTAGGGTTAGGGTTAGGGTTAGGGTTAGGGTTAGGGTTAGGGTTAGGGTTAGGGTTAGGGTTAGGGTTAGGGTTAGGGTTAGGGTTAGGGTTAGGGTTAGGGTTAGGGTTAGGGTTAGGGTTAGGGTTAGGGTTAGGGTTAGGGTTAGGGTTAGGGTTAGGGTTAGGGTTAGGGTTAGGGTTAGGGTTAGGGTTAGGGTTAGGGTTAGGGTTAGGGTTAGGGTTAGGGTTAGGGTTAGGGTTAGGGTTAGGGTTAGGGTTAGGGTTAGGGTTAGGGTTAGGGTTAGGGTTAGGGTTAGGGTTAGGGTTAGGGTTAGGGTTAGGGTTAGGGTTAGGGTTAGGGTTAGGGTTAGGGTTAGGGTTAGGGTTAGGGTTAGGGTTAGGGTTAGGGTTAGGGTTAGGGTTAGGGTTAGGGTTAGGGTTAGGGTTAGGGTTAGGGTTAGGGTTAGGGTTAGGGTTAGGGTTAGGGTTAGGGTTAGGGTTAGGGTTAGGGTTAGGGTTAGGGTTAGGGTTAGGGTTAGGGTTAGGGTTAGGGTTAGGGTTAGGGTTAGGGTTAGGGTTAGGGTTAGGGTTAGGGTTAGGGTTAGGGTTAGGGTTAGGGTTAGGGTTAGGGTTAGGGTTAGGGTTAGGGTTAGGGTTAGGGTTAGGGTTAGGGTTAGGGTTAGGGTTAGGGTTAGGGTTAGGGTTAGGGTTAGGGTTAGGGTTAGGGTTAGGGTTAGGGTTAGGGTTAGGGTTAGGGTTAGGGTTAGGGTTAGGGTTAGGGTTAGGGTTAGGGTTAGGGTTAGGGTTAGGGTTAGGGTTAGGGTTAGGGTTAGGGTTAGGGTTAGGGTTAGGGTTAGGGTTAGGGTTAGGGTTAGGGTTAGGGTTAGGGTTAGGGTTAGGGTTAGGGTTAGGGTTAGGGTTAGGGTTAGGGTTAGGGTTAGGGTTAGGGTTAGGGTTAGGGTTAGGGTTAGGGTTAGGGTTAGGGTTAGGGTTAGGGTTAGGGTTAGGGTTAGGGTTAGGGTTAGGGTTAGGGTTAGGGTTAGGGTTAGGGTTAGGGTTAGGGTTAGGGTTAGGGTTAGGGTTAGGGTTAGGGTTAGGGTTAGGGTTAGGGTTAGGGTTAGGGTTAGGGTTAGGGTTAGGGTTAGGGTTAGGGTTAGGGTTAGGGTTAGGGTTAGGGTTAGGGTTAGGGTTAGGGTTAGGGTTAGGGTTAGGGTTAGGGTTAGGGTTAGGGTTAGGGTTAGGGTTAGGGTTAGGGTTAGGGTTAGGGTTAGGGTTAGGGTTAGGGTTAGGGTTAGGGTTAGGGTTAGGGTTAGGGTTAGGGTTAGGGTTAGGGTTAGGGTTAGGGTTAGGGTTAGGGTTAGGGTTAGGGTTAGGGTTAGGGTTAGGGTTAGGGTTAGGGTTAGGGTTAGGGTTAGGGTTAGGGTTAGGGTTAGGGTTAGGGTTAGGGTTAGGGTTAGGGTTAGGGTTAGGGTTAGGGTTAGGGTTAGGGTTAGGGTTAGGGTTAGGGTTAGGGTTAGGGTTAGGGTTAGGGTTAGGGTTAGGGTTAGGGTTAGGGTTAGGGTTAGGGTTAGGGTTAGGGTTAGGGTTAGGGTTAGGGTTAGGGTTAGGGTTAGGGTTAGGGTTAGGGTTAGGGTTAGGGTTAGGGTTAGGGTTAGGGTTAGGGTTAGGGTTAGGGTTAGGGTTAGGGTTAGGGTTAGGGTTAGGGTTAGGGTTAGGGTTAGGGTTAGGGTTAGGGTTAGGGTTAGGGTTAGGGTTAGGGTTAGGGTTAGGGTTAGGGTTAGGGTTAGGGTTAGGGTTAGGGTTAGGGTTAGGGTTAGGGTTAGGGTTAGGGTTAGGGTTAGGGTTAGGGTTAGGGTTAGGGTTAGGGTTAGGGTTAGGGTTAGGGTTAGGGTTAGGGTTAGGGTTAGGGTTAGGGTTAGGGTTAGGGTTAGGGTTAGGGTTAGGGTTAGGGTTAGGGTTAGGGTTAGGGTTAGGGTTAGGGTTAGGGTTAGGGTTAGGGTTAGGGTTAGGGTTAGGGTTAGGGTTAGGGTTAGGGTTAGGGTTAGGGTTAGGGTTAGGGTTAGGGTTAGGGTTAGGGTTAGGGTTAGGGTTAGGGTTAGGGTTAGGGTTAGGGTTAGGGTTAGGGTTAGGGTTAGGGTTAGGGTTAGGGTTAGGGTTAGGGTTAGGGTTAGGGTTAGGGTTAGGGTTAGGGTTAGGGTTAGGGTTAGGGTTAGGGTTAGGGTTAGGGTTAGGGTTAGGGTTAGGGTTAGGGTTAGGGTTAGGGTTAGGGTTAGGGTTAGGGTTAGGGTTAGGGTTAGGGTTAGGGTTAGGGTTAGGGTTAGGGTTAGGGTTAGGGTTAGGGTTAGGGTTAGGGTTAGGGTTAGGGTTAGGGTTAGGGTTAGGGTTAGGGTTAGGGTTAGGGTTAGGGTTAGGGTTAGGGTTAGGGTTAGGGTTAGGGTTAGGGTTAGGGTTAGGGTTAGGGTTAGGGTTAGGGTTAGGGTTAGGGTTAGGGTTAGGGTTAGGGTTAGGGTTAGGGTTAGGGTTAGGGTTAGGGTTAGGGTTAGGGTTAGGGTTAGGGTTAGGGTTAGGGTTAGGGTTAGGGTTAGGGTTAGGGTTAGGGTTAGGGTTAGGGTTAGGGTTAGGGTTAGGGTTAGGGTTAGGGTTAGGGTTAGGGTTAGGGTTAGGGTTAGGGTTAGGGTTAGGGTTAGGGTTAGGGTTAGGGTTAGGGTTAGGGTTAGGGTTAGGGTTAGGGTTAGGGTTAGGGTTAGGGTTAGGGTTAGGGTTAGGGTTAGGGTTAGGGTTAGGGTTAGGGTTAGGGTTAGGGTTAGGGTTAGGGTTAGGGTTAGGGTTAGGGTTAGGGTTAGGGTTAGGGTTAGGGTTAGGGTTAGGGTTAGGGTTAGGGTTAGGGTTAGGGTTAGGGTTAGGGTTAGGGTTAGGGTTAGGGTTAGGGTTAGGGTTAGGGTTAGGGTTAGGGTTAGGGTTAGGGTTAGGGTTAGGGTTAGGGTTAGGGT